>NC_039253.1:1092148-1125535 GCF_003368295.1 Carassius auratus
CCTAGCCTCTGTTTCTGCCAGTGAGTTCTCCAGTGCCGCTTTCTATTTGAGAACATGCACAAAAACATGATAAAGCACCGTTTCCCTGCTTGTTTTAAGTCTAGCTTTATATTTTCCTGCCTCTGGTTCAGATAATCGATTTAATCTCGCTCTACTTTCCACTTGTGTCTCACCATGCTGAGCTGAGACTGCAGCTCGATCTCCAGACTCTGTAAGGTGTTTCGTAGCTCTGTGACCTGCGATCTGGTCGTTTGTATGGTCTCTGTGCTGATGGCCACCTCTTTGTTAAACCCTGCCGTCTAAACAAAAGACAAAAACACTATATCACTACCCAGGCACTACTACGAGTGACATCTTGATAGCAAAGTAGAATTCAGATTTAGAATGAAGGAGAAAGAAGATGTCTTACCTTGTCTTTGAACATTCTTCCTGTTCCCTGCGGTGTTTCTGTATGATGTTCTCGTAATGAGCACGAATCTCATCCAGAACTCTGTTCAGGTCTTGCTGAGGAGCAGCATCCACCTCTACGTTCACTGTGCATGTCAGCTGTGACCTCAGTGCAGCCAAGCTCCTGTGATGCCACAGTGTAAAATAATATGATCATAATATAATACTTCAAAATTTAGGATCACTTCTACATAGATGATTTATCAGAAAAGCACTACACACCTCCTGGTGGTTCTTCTTCATACATGCCAGCTCTTCCTCCAGACAGTTGATCTGCATCTCCAGGTCGGCCCTTGTCATGTTTGTCTGGTTCAGTAAGTGGCGCAGGTTAGCAACGTCGGCCTCCACAGACTGACGCATCACCACCTCATGCTCATATCTGATTGACATAGAGAATCATTATTTTAAACACAACCAATCTCATTAAATACACACATGCACTACTGTTCAATAGATTGGAACCAGTAAGTTTTTTGTACATTTTGCAAAGACGTTTCTTATGCTTACCGAGGCTGCATTTATTTGACCAAAATACAATAAAACTGTCATATTGCAATTTGTTTTAAAATGTAATGCAGGCCTATTAATGCAATGTCAACGCTGATTTATTTTAGCAACCATTACTCCAGACTTCAGTGTCACTTGATCCTTCAGAAATCATTCTTATATACTTATTTGCTGCTCAATGCTGAAAACAGTTGTGCTGAATATTTTATACAGCAATCTGGTTGCATCGACGTTCACAATATTGCGGTCAACACTATGTAGCTTACTTGATCCTGAAGTCATCGGCAGCCAGTTTAGCATTGTCGATCTGCAGAAGGACGTTGGCATTGTGGAGGGTAGCGTTTTTAATCTGAAATGTAAAAAATGTAATACATGAGAACACATAGACTTGCTTTATATGGACATAGGCTATCATCAAACTCTGAGAAAGCAAGTCTCTTTTTTTAAGCTGCTGTATCCAAAATATAATTTGCACTAGAATGTGCTAGTAATGTTTCATATTTGTTCAGGCATCACTGTACCTTGTCTTTCAGGTCCTTGATGTGTTCCAGTAGCAGCTGTAGTCTTTTTGGCACACCGGCCCCTTCTTCTCATAGCACTCACGGATCTGTCTCTCCAGGATGGCATTGGCAGCCTCCAGAGAGCGCACCTTCTCCAGGTAGGACGCCAGACGGTCGTTCAGGTTCTGCATGGTGGCCTTCTCATTCAGCTGGAAGTCATTTACAACACAGCCTCCAGGCAGTATGCCAGCTGCATATCCTCCGTAATATCCTCCACCGTATCCTCCACCAAAACCATATCCTCCACCATATCCTCCGGGTCTGTATTGCAGCGAGGAGGAAGAGATGCGGGTGTTTCCACCTAAACCACTTCCATACACGCTGTAGGCTTTCTGTGGAAAGACCATGGAACCACCACAGCTCTTGGTGATGAAGGACTTTGAGGTCACGGTCTTGGGTCCTTTGAAGGACGTAACGCGAACAGAGGACGACATGGTGGATGGATACGGAGATGAGATGAGCCCAGAGAGGAAACCGTTGAGAGAGTTGTCCAGACGAGGATGGCACCTTTGAGCCCAGCTCTGACCTCTTATAGAGATGCAGATCCAGGGCGGCTCCAGGACTTTCTGGGTGGGCGAGGGAGGGTAGGGTGTGTGTGGGAGAGTGTATGTGTGTCAGTCCCACCAGTCACCACCAGCAGAGATGGAGCTTAAAGACCAGTGTTCAGGTTCCACCCTGGTGAGGAAGCTGCTAATGAATTTATGTGTTAACCGAATTAACTCATGAGAACTCCTCACCCTCAAGACTACAATGAAGGGAGTGAAGTAAAATAATTAGGCTTGTGACACACACTGTACGATGTGTGTGTGTGTGTGTGTGTGTGTGTGTGTGTGTGTGTTTACGTGCATGTACCAGTGTCTTGTACCAATGAAGGAAATCTCTTCAACTGTACGGTGACGAAAAAGTTGCCTGAGCTGGTCATACAAGGTTGTAGATTTGATAAATTCACCATTTTCATCATAATAAAGAAGGGTTTGGTAGACATGTAACTCCCCGAGGAGATGTGAGATCATCTGCGGCAGTTTCACCTCCCTTATACAGGTCACACGGATCAGCTTGAGTAATTGCATGCACAGTTTAGTCATTTTATTTTATTTTATTTTATTTTATTTTATTTATTGTGAATGCTGCATGTGTGCAGTATTTTAATATTTATTTAGTATGTAGACCAGTGCTTCCCAAACCTGTCCTAGAGGCCTCCCTGGGGAAGCAATGATGTAGACAAAAAACATACAAACATACAAAAGTACAAAAGATTCCACGTTTGTGTCCAAGTTTGTCACAAAGCGTGCATTAAATGTCTAAATTAAATTGGATTATTTAAATGATTTAGATGAGTAAAATGTCTATTTTCAGAGTGTCCTATCTAATAAAGCTTCTTTATTCTAAGTCTGAATTCAGATTCAGAGAGAGTTGTTTATGTGCACTAGAGGGCACTGTGAGCAGCAGGTTGAGAGCAGTACTGAATCTGATACTCTTGTCTCTTGTCGGTTCAGTGGTGGCGACTGTAATCCAAGCTACTGGGAGGCTGAGGCTGGCGGATCGCTTGAGCTCAGGGCTTATGGGCTGCAGTGTACTGTGTAGAGAAGGTGTCCGCACTACGTTTGGTATTGATATGATGCTCCTGGGGTAGCTCGGGGCCAGCAGGTCATTTAAGGAGGGGTGAACCAGTCTAGGTCAGAGACGGAGCAGGTCAAAGCCCCAGTGTCGGTCAGTAGCGGGATTGCACCTGTGAATAGACACTGCAGCACAAAACTGAGCGAGACAAAAATTTTAATAAAAATTATCCCATATTATTAATCACCAATCACCGGGCGCAGCTGTGGCCTAATGGTAAGATAGTTGGACTTGTAACCCAAAGGTTGCAGGTTTGAGTCTCAGTGCTGGCAGGAGTTGTAGGTGGCAGAGAGAAAGGCACTGAATGCCCAGTTGCTCCCTGGGCGCTGGATCTATAGCTGCCCACTGCTCCAGGTGTGTGTTCACTTCTCACTGCTGTGTGTGGTGTGCACTTGGATGGGGTTAAATGCAGAGCACCACTTCAAATTATGGGTTACCACACTTGGCAAATGTCACGACTTTCACTTTCTTTAATCTCCATTGCTTTTGGTTTTGACAAATTTTTGAAGTTTGAATAATTGAAGGATAAAAGAAACTCAGATACTTTGATCTCCTGAGAAACAAACAATACAAACATTCACAGGCATCTTCGAGACACCCCAGGGAGTGGAGGTGCAGAAAACGCCTCTCTCACAGCCCCTTTCACACTGCACGTCGGACCCACAATATTTCCGGAACATTGCCGGGTCGCCTTCTGTGTGAAAGAAACCACGTCCCGGGATTGATTACCGTATTGAACCCGGGTCGGGGACCTAGTAACATTGCGGGGTTCGACCCGGGTCGAGCACTGTGTAAACAAAAGCCAGATCTAATTCTGTGTCGAAGTGATGACGCGCGTTATCGCGCAACTCTTTTACCGGCTGTTTTGAAGGAAGATCAACGTTCGCGAAGAAAACATATGTGCAAACTATAATAAAGCAGATATTAGTTAGATCATCACTTCCCGCGCTGAAGCAGAGATCGTTTGCTTGCTTCAGTGAAAGTATAACATGCCTAGTGTTTTCGACTCGTACATTACACATCACGCTCTGATGTCACGTGTCGTTACGGGATCTTCAAGGGTTGTGTGTGAAAGCACGCACATATACCGGGTCATCACTGGCAGTGTGAAAGTGCAAAATCTAGCGACCCGGGAACAATTGCAGGAACACTTTATCTGTGTATTTGCCCGAATGGCAGTGTGAAAGGGGCTGATATAATGTTATCAGTTCCTTCTCATCCCCTTCCTCACACACACTACATCCACTTGGTTAACTCAGAATGGTCAATAGTATAATGTTCTACATGAATGCAAGTAATATTTTCAGTCATGTTTGGAATCATTTGAATTGTCTCAGGGCGAGTGGAACAATGGTCTCAATCTTACAAAAGTAGACCCAGGGGCCTCCATGTAAATTACCTTCTGTTCCCTTTGAGCTGTAAACCACCCAAGTTAGGGACCCGAATAAATGCAAATTCCAATTGTTAGTTCCGGTCTCCATCTCAGGGGATGTTTGTCTTGGTCTGAGGTACTTAAGGAAATGCTGCAAGAGAATCAGGGCCAACTGTACCCGGAATGAGCCCATGGTATGAAGTGTGTTCACACACTTCATAAAGTCATGTATGCATCTTTTACTCTTAAATTCATCTTTGGGAATTTGATGTCTTGTACTGATTAAAAACCATGCTGTGTATTGTAAATAACGGTGTTTTATACTTTTAATAACCTAGTAGTAAAACAATGTAAATGGGGCAAAAATGTTTAGAAAGATTTCTAGTCTCCCCCTCCCTTGCTTCACAGTGGTTTGATCCAAATGTACATCACCTCAGTTGCAGAGTCCGTGGTTTTCCCGTGGAACTGTGCTACTTCTGTTACTGTGGGTTGAAGCAACCCCAATAACGTGATATAAATATGATTTTTACCAGGGAACCCCCCTCAAAACGTAATTGGGCTAGTTTTGAGTAGAAATTGGGTGGGTTTTGTTGTGAAAACCCAGCATTACTGCAGCACACACACACACAAGTCTGGTGAGCGAGAACAAGATCAATAGTCATAGTACTCAACTGTCAAGGTTATTTTATTCACAACAAATTGTATGAAGTAATTATTTATCTTTAATACAGATCATGCAGCATATTTTTCGATGAGTCTGCTATGTTAGCAATAAAAACGTTTCCATGACCATAACAGCTTGAAGTTGTCTAATTAGGCACAGTCTTCCTGCTGCATTTATAGTAGTAGGCTTTATTGTCCTTACAAGTACAATTTTAGCTGTATTATTTGTGTCCCCTTCAAAAATTGCTCTTGAGAAATTGTATGTTTATTGCCAACAACCTCAAATGTACACCCCTGCCTAAGCCATATCCAGTTTGAGTTTCTCCACTTCTTTTTTTTCGCCTTCCCACGGACCGTTGGCTGAACGTCTAATGCATATGGCACACAAAATCGGAAACACTTCAGGAGTGTCGAAGTCATCAACAGATTGCTTGAATTTTGGAGCATTTCCATGAGACATGTGTGTCACGTTCTTTAACGTTCCTCCAGGAGTATTTAAATATCTAAAGTTTGCAGCACAGAATCTTTAAAATATGTTAAGAGTTTTACACACTGGTCTGTTATTGTGGCAACATTTCCACACCTCGAAACACGACGATGAACGAAACGAACTGTGATTGGTTGTTTGACATGTCGGTCAAACCACCTCATGGGTGGGCCTTGGCCAATGAAAGATGCCATAGATTACAGACCTTCAGTCTAGAAAACATATGAAGGATTTTCTAGAAGCAAGGTTAAAATAAAATCTTGTGTTCCCATCCTAACAAAACAATACGGTACTTTATTTACTAAAATAAGTTTAATCTAACCATATCCAAAAACTCGCTCACTCTGCCATTATTTAATAGATGCACTAGATTTGTATTGAATAGTACGTGGAGACACGTTTTTAGAACACACTGAGCAATACAACACTGCACCACTGCCAGTTTTTGGTAAAAATGCCGTACCACACCCAATCAACAACCTCTGATTGCAGCAACTTGTTCTGAAACTGTACCGCAATTTTATTTCTGATTCATAGCATTCCCTGAAGTCAACAGGACTGGAACCATTCTAAAAACAAATGGCAAAATTTTAGCTCATCTCATCAGTCAGCATTTGAACAAAATTAATGCCACGATGTCTGCCAATGAGTCTGCTTTCCTGTAGAGACACAGTTGGGAGTTAATTTTCTCTCTACATTTCACTAAATCTTTTGTTCTTGTCTCTTTATGAAGATTACTGATCATTACATGACCTGTTACATCATGCAAATCATGTAAGCGCAGAACAAATGTGTCCTTAATCTTCACAAATTAAGGCAAGATACACTTTCATTCATCCAAAAAAAGTGTTTGTACTGTACATACATGTTTAAGGTCCAGGCACTCGGCCCAAGGAAGGTATCCGGTGCTGGATGAAGGTTTCCTGCGTGTTCAGTCTTTCAGGGCGAAGAGTTATTCAGTTTAGGTTAAACTCAAATTTGACTCCATTTTATCATTTAATCTGACTCCATTTTTTCCTTTATGATCTCGAATTTAGGTTGAAAGGCAAATTGGTTGTATGCCTTTTTAATTAATATTCTTCTGACATTTGATTATTGTAGTTAACTCTATTTTTATATTAACTTGTTCATTCGGGTGCTCATGCTGCTAACAAGGATACAACGTAATCTACTAGTCAATAATTACAGAGTAAGACAGAATAGAATCAAAATGTAACAATTTATTAACAGTCAGGTAGATATGTATTTTGCCAATTACATATCCAATTGAAACACATCAAATCATATCAATACAAAACATAAAATTCTCAAAGATGAATCTAAAATTAAAATGCATACCTGACATTAGGAAATACATAGTATGAAGTGAAGAGACACACAACACACTACGGGCTTTCTGGCTCCAGAAATCGCCCTGATCCTTTAAATACCTCAGACCGAGACAAACATCCACCGAGATGAAGACAGAAACTAACAATTGGAATTTCATTATTTGGCCAGATGGCAGAGGGAAGGTATGAATTAAGTGAATTTAGATGAATTAAAGACCCAAAGGGTTGACAATGCCTGACTACGCCACCCTGGGAATCTCACCCAGGGAATTTATTCGAGATACTATACACAGGTCCCCCACTCTGTGGCAAAATAGACAATGGAGACAGAGGTACTGGTATAAAAATATAACTATTTATTTTGAATTTAATGACAAAAGCTTAAGATGCATTCACTGTAAAAATGGGACCAGAATTACACAAATGGTCCAGAAAAGACAATGAGGAGCTGCAGCCTGGGCTACATGACTGGCCGTACAGGCCTTTACTCTAAGTACACTGCACACTCACACCAATCCAAAAGCCCCAGTGCACACGGCAAATCACATCACTCCGTGAGGAAACACCATCACCACCCAAAGAAAGACTTCAGCCCTGCTCTCCTTAAAAGGCCTGCAGCTCCTGTAACACAGTATCTAAAAGACAACACACACTCAAACATAAACAAAAATAATTAACACAATATTTATGCAGGCAACACAGCTGACACTTAATGCCTGACAAAGTTAACCAAATTAAATCAAATTAATAAAAATAAAACAAAACCAATTGTCACTGAAACAAACAAATCACGCCAGTACACTGGCAATAATGCAGAAATTAACCCAAAATAACAAATAAGCCAATTAAATGAAAACACAACTGGACCATATAAATGCAAAAGCACTCCCACCTCTCAGCGGATTCACAACTCAGCGGATTCACAACCGCATTAAAACGGAATTCCCGAATGTTCAACCGGAACAAGACAGCGGTGACGTCACTGCATGCCCCTATCATCCTACAACATAGGGGAAAACTAATCATATTAACCAGTCACCATAAGACATTTATGTAATAAACCAACATGAATTAAACCTACCAGATAACAGGCACCCGGGAGTCAGTAGAAGTGAAGATAATATTCCATAAATTAATGCGAAGTATAGTTTCAGTTTAATCACTCAGCCGGTGGAGCTCAGGATACGCGAGGAAAATAACTCAGCATAGCAACTTTATTTATTTTATTTATTCCGCACGCTATTACAGCCATTCAAAACGCATAACGTTACCTGAATGTGGTCGCATATACAGATGCGAGACACACACCGCCACCAACAAGTCAAAGCCACAATATCTGCAGCCACGGAGATAACTACAGTTGCCACAATCGTCCTGCAAAGCCAAAGTTACAACAGCCCTTAGTCCATGAACCAGAAGCAAAACGGGATCCCGGGAAGTGATGCTCGTCTAAGTCACATGCACATGTTGTTTAAATACACGTAATCCAACCCCCTCTATCAGCCCCAACCAATGAATAAACTAATGCCTAATGGACTACCGATCTCTACCTGTCACAGGACTTCTCTAAACACAGGGTCAGCCCTCTGTAAAGACCACATCTCCTCACCTGAGTAACTGGGAAAAGACATCATAACAGCCTGAGTAACTGGAAGGACCACCCTATCTTCCAAGGCCTGATGTACCTCCACAGGCAACACTAGTGCCCAAGGTCTCAATACCCAAACCCCAATTAAGGGAGCATGGTGGGTTCTGTCTGGAGAGGGCATCTGCATTCTTATTACTTCTCCCTGACCTATACCTGATCTCAAAATCAAAGGAGGCCAGTTGTGCAGCCCAGCACTGTTCTGTAGCACCAAGTTTAGCTGACGCCAAATGACTTAGGGGGTTGTTGTCTGTAAACACAACACATTTCTGCCCTAATAGGTATTCCCTAAATTTCTCGGCCATGGCCCACTTGAGCGCAAGAAACTCCAATTTCATTGAGCTATAATTTGACATATTGCGCTCAGTGGGCAAAAGACTGTGGCTGGCAGAGGCAACGGGCCGCACCTGACCTCCCTTTTTCTGGAAAAGGACTGCCCCCAGTCCTGCATGACTGGCATCCACTTCCAGGATAAAAGGCTGGGAAAAGTCTGCATATGCCAAAACGGGTGCTGATGTAAGTTTACTTTTCAGCCCATCAAAACTCTGTTGGCACTGGTCAGTCCATGCTGCCCTGAAATCCTGAGAAGCTCGCTTCCTGGGCCTTACCTCTGCAAATTCAGACACTAACCGATGTAATGGAGCTGCAAATTTTGCAAAGCCCTTGACAAATCGACGATAGTAACTTGCGAACCCCAGAAAGGAACGCAACTCACCAACAGTCTCTGGTTGACGCCACTGTGACACTACCTCCACCTTACTGGGGTCTGTGAACACCCCCTCAGAGGAGATCACATGCCCAAGGTATTTTACCGCTCTCTGAAAAAATGAGCATTTCTCCAACCTAGCCTTTAACCCCTCCCGCTCTAATCGACTCAAGACAACTTCCAACCACATCAGATGTTGGGCCACAGATGACGAGAATACAACAATGTCATCAAGATATAACAGCAGAGATTGCCCTTGCTGATCACCAAATAATCGTTGCATCAGCCGCTGAAAGGTGCTAGGGGCATTACAAAGCCCAAAGGGCATATGGTTGTACTCAAATAACCCAAAGGGGGTACAAAAAGCAGTCTTGGGTCAATCTCTCATGGCCATCGGGACTTGATTGTACCCGCTGGCTAAATCCATGGTGGAAAACCAGCGGGCCCCAGTTAGGGAATCCAAAGATTCCTCGATGCGTGGTAAAGGAAATGCATCCTTGCGGGTCTTTGAATTCAACTGACGGTAGTCTACACACATGCGCAGACTGCCGTCCTTTTTCTTTACCAAGACTATTGGAGAGGCATAAGGGCTACTGCTCTCCCTGATCACTTGCGCCTCGAGTAGCTGATTAACATGGGCTTTAACGACCTCATACTCTGAGGGGGGTTTTCTTTGATAGCGCTGTCCAACGGGGATATTGTCAACCAGAAGGATCTCATGGATAATCAAATTGGTACACCCCAGATCGCCCTCTTGTGCAGAAAACACTGCATGATAGTCCAATACAGCACTTACCTGAGAGCCTGACCACTAGCGGAGAGCACCTGGGAGCCCTGGACGTCAGTGGCAGCAACAGACTGTACCTCTACCACCTCAGTGGGCAAGCTGACCACTAAGACACTATTCAGACTACCTAAAATGCTACGAGGGTAAAGCAACAGATCCAATGTCCCTAAATTCACCACAGGTACGGAAATCGTACCATGGATAACTTTTATCAATGCAGGAGAGGCCAAAAATCCAGAAGGCAAACCCTCCCCCAAGGGTTCGAAAAGCACAGTGGTATCTGCAAACTGCTTGGAACATGTTGCGGCCACTAACTTTATAGTACCACCAGGAATACGACATGCACGACGGCCACGTACTCTAACCTTGCCCACACTGCTCTCACTGGGCTGGGTACTAGCTTGCTGACAATGCTGAAGGGCCTGAACCATAATACTTGGGGCCTGTGACACCGACGGCAGGCTGAATAAGGCGGGGCCATGCTGCCCAAAGAGCTCCTGGTAACAGCGCCGTAGAATATTCATCCCTAAAACTCCCGGGACTCTAGTGCACGGCCCACCCGGAGGATCCCTGACCACCAGGACCCCGCAGTTTGGCACCCGCCTGCCGCACAGCTCCACATCCAACTCGATATACCCGACGTATGGTATCGCAAGGCCATTAGCGGCATGAAGCTGTAACCAGTGACATGTCTCCATCCCTCCCTGTCCCCACTGTTCGCTGTACTCACGGAAACAACTATCTGTTATGGTGGACACCATCGATCCAGTGTCCACCAAACAGGAGATCGAAACACCACCAAAAAGGGCAATGAGATGAGGGCAAGATGAAACTAACTGATGCACGGAAGTACGGACAGACCCTTCTCGTTCCCAACGTATCGCCTCACCCCGGACATCTAAGAAGGTGCATAATGGCTGCCGGCGCACCAATTGTTTAAGTTCACGACGCAATGTCGGATCTAAAACAAATTCAACAAATTGGTCGTGAAATAATATTTCCGCATTTGGCATGGCAGAGGACGACTGCTGCTTAACTTTCTCCTGGAGGCCCATCAGGGCAAGGGAGAACTCCAAAAGGATACCTGACGCTCCACTAAATTTTGGACATTTCCGGTCTCTAGGGACAAAAACAAACCTATCCGCTGATCGGGCACCAGCACCGGGCAAAATAGGCCTTGCTGCCGCATCATTGCCAGGTGTGGTATTACTCACTAGGGAACTTACTGAAGGTTGTTCCTGCCTCAGCCTCTCATTCTCCACTCTCAACTGAGCCACCAGATCCTGTAGCTCCTGCACTTCTCCCTCCATCTTGAACAGTAAGCAAACAATTAAATTACCTGCAAAAATAAGATTGGAGAGAACGGTTGAACATACGCCGCTGTCTTGTTCCTACATACACTTTACAAAAACACATACACACATTAAACCCAAAACCAATACCAATGTCTCCACAAAACAAGAAAAACCACAGAAGCAGGGTCCTGCCGACTATGCCAGTTTGTGGCAAGATGGCAGAGGGAAGGTATGAATTAAGTGAACTTAGATGAATTAAAGACCCAAAGGGTTGACAATGCCTGACTACGCCGCCCTGGGAATCTCACCCAGGGAATTTATTCGAGATACTATACACAGGTCCCCCACTCTGTGGCAAAATGGACAATGGAGACAGAGGTACTGGTATAAAAATATAACTATTCATTTTGAATTTAATGACAAAAGCTTAAGATGCATTCACTGTAAAAATGGGACCAGAATTACACAAATGGTCCAGAAAAGACAATGAGGAGCTGCAGCCTGGGCTACATGTCTGGCCGTACAGGCCTTTACTCTAAGTACACTGCACACTCACACCAATCCAAAAGCCCCAGTGCACACGGCAAATCACATCACTCCGTGAGGAAACACCTTCACCACCCAAAGAAAGACTTCAGCCCTGCTCTCCTTAAAAGGCCTGCAGCTCCTGTAACACAGAATCTAAAAGACACACACACACTCAAACATAAACTAAAATAATTAACACAATATTTAGGCAGGCAACACAGCTGACACTTAATGCCTGGCAAAGTTAACCAAATTAAATCAAATTAATAAAAATAAAACAAAACCAATTGTCACTGAAACAAACAAATCATGCCAGTACACTGGCAATAATGCAGAAATTAACCCAAAATAACAAATAAACCAATTAAATGAAAACACAACTGGACCATATAAATGCAAAAGCACTCCGACACCACTCAGCGGATTCACAACCGCATTAAAACGGAATTCCCGAATGTTCAACCGGAACAAGACAGCGGTGACATCACTGCATGCCCCTATCACCCTACAACATAGGGGAAAACTAATCATGTTAACCAGTCACCATAAGACATTTATGTAATAAACCAACATGAATTAAACCTACCAGATAACAGGCACAGGGACCCGGGAGTCAGTAGAAGTGAAGATAATATTCCATAAAACAATGCAAAGTATAGTTTCAGTTTAATCACTCAGCCGGTGGAGCTCAGGATACTCGAGGAAAATAACTCAGCATATACGGTCATCATCCGCGCATACGCAGCATTGTACTGACTACAATGAAAGCATGAACTACTAACGAAACGCAAGCAAATCCGCATGCTATTACAGCCATTCAAAACGCATAACGTTACCTGAATGTGGTCGCATATACAGATGCGAGACACACGCCGCCACCAACAAAGCCACAATATCTGCAGCCACGGAGATAACTACAGTTGCCACAATCGTCCTGCAAAGTCAAAGTTACAACAGCCCTTAGTCCATGAACCAGAAGCGAAACGGGATCACGGGAAGTGACGCTCGTCTAAGTCACACTCGCATGTTGTTTATATACACGTAATCCAACCCCCTCTATCAGCCCCAACCAATGAATAAACTAATGCCTAATGGTATACCGATCTCTACCTGCCACAATTTAGGTCAGGTCCCAGACCAGGGTAGTTTACACCTCAATGGGAACAGAAGGTAATTTACATGGAGGACACTAGAGCCCCTTTCACACTGCCATTCCGGCAAATACAGGGGTAAAGTGTTCCTGCAATTGTTCCCAGGGTCGCTAGATTTTGCACTTTCACACTGCAAGTGATGACCTGGTATATGTGCGTGCTTTCACACACAACCCTTGAAGATCCCGTAACGACACGTGACATCAGAGCGTGACGTGTAATGTACGAGTCGACAACGCTAGGCACGTTATACTTTCACTGAAGCAAGCAAACGATCTCTGCGTCAGCGCGGAAAGTGAGGAACTATCTGATCTCTGCTTCATTACAGTTTGCACATATGTTTTCGTCGCGAACGTTGATCTTCCTTCAAAACAGCCGGTAAAAGAGTTGTGCGATAACGGAATTAGATCTGGCTTTTGTTCACACAGTGCTCGTCCCGGGTCGAACCCCGCAATGTTACTAGATCCCCGACCCGGGTTCAATTCGGTAATCGATCCCGGGACGTGGTTGCTTTCACACAGAAGGCGACCCGGCAATGTTCCGGAAATATTGCAGGTCCGACGTGAAGTGTGAAAGGGGCTCTGAGAGAGGCGTTTTCTGCAGGAAAGGGCACTCCCATTACAGTAATCAAAATATCTCTTGACTCTTCGGATCTGTATTATCTTCTAATCTACTTTTGTAAGATTGAGACCATTGTACCAGTTGCACTGAGACATTTCAAATGATACCAGACATGACTGTTAGTTCACTTGCATTGACATTTTAATGTAATCATTTTGAGCAGACTGAGTAGAAGGAAGATTGGATGAAGGGTTTTTTAAATGAAACAAATGGCCAGAAGGGGAGGAGGTCTCCTGCTCCTCCACTCTGTGGGGTGTCTCGAAGATGCCCGTGTTTGTTTGTGTTGTCTGTTTCTCAGAAGATCAAAGTATCTCAGGTTCTTTCGTCCTTACACATGTCTGCGTTTATCTTCTGCACATATTTCCCTCTGTATATAGACTAAATTTTCTTTTTACACAATTGCAATTGTTTGTGAAGGAAAAAGGTGTTTACTGATAAAGGGGAAGTCAATAGCCAGCCAGCTTGTGTGACCTTTCCTTCACCGCTTTTGTGATGGATCTGTTGCCAAGCAACATATACACTATTGTTGTCAGGCTGTTACAGAAGGAACCCAGGAATAACACTGGGAAGACTGAAACTCAGTTTATTTCCCTCATAGCCTGTTTTCTAGTGATTACTGTAAATTAGTGTTTTCAAAAAGTCTAAATATTATATAAGGATGTAATATGAAATCCAAACTTCATATTGTTTTGCATTTTGACATAGACACCAGTCCCTTTTATAATATAGTGTTCAGATGAAGAAAAACAATGTAAAAGTAATTCACAAAAGCAGCTTTATTGTCAGAGACAGGTTTATCACGCACAAATAAGAGTATGATCTGTTTATCTTTCAGTTACACTTGTTCTCAGTATGCATTCAGAACCAAATGTACTGTATGTGTGTTTTCTCATAAAGCAGTGTGATGTGCATTTAGCATTTAGAAGGTATGCTGTGTCTTGTGGATTGTTGTTGTTGATGTTCCACCTTGGCTGATGGTGACAGTTCCACCGGAAGCAGACAGAGAGAGAGAGTCAGTAATGCAAAAACACTTTACAGCATTCACTGCAATACCTGCAACAGAGAAATACACTGCAGTATGCAAAGAAAGACTTTAATTACCTGGTATTTGAGTCCTGAATAAAGGGAAATAAAAGATGCATTAGTAAAATCATTCCAGAATAATGTCACATGAACCATGCACCACTGCTTTTGACAAACAATAACTCTGATAAATGCATAACTCTGATAATTTGTAAATTAAAGAAACCGATTTACTCCTAATTTTCCAGGAGGCTCCTGTAGGTGGCGATCTCCTGCACCAGGCAGCTTTTGATTTCCAACAGTAAGGCATAATCACGTCCCTGCTGCTCAATGCTAGCCCGCATATGACTAAGCTCAGCCTCCAGCGTGTCAATCTGGTTCTGGTAGCCTGCTAGCATAGCGCTGTACCTAGCCTCTGCCAGTGAGTTTTCCAGTGCCCCTTTCTGTTTGAGTAATGAGAACATGCAGAAATAGGTCACTATGTATGAAACATATTTATTTTTGTGAAAATCAAATGGATTGGATGAATGATGAGTGAATTGTCATTCTTTACAAAGAGTGAAAAAGTCCACAAATGGAGCCTTCAGATCTCAAGACAGTTATAATTGCCTTTTTTAAAATGTACCTGACCTACTTCCTGGGATTTGGAGGGCTTTATTAAATAATCCATTCTGGACATATCTCACACTCGCCCTCTTTTCCATCTTTTTCCTGTACATCTTTCAGTATACTTGCCTGACCTCTTAAGTAATGTTTTATCTGAACTTCGGTTCAGATAATGTAATCTCCCGCTCTCCCCGCTAAACTTCCTGCTTCCACTTGTGTCTCACCATGCTGAGTTGAGACTGTAGCTCGATCTCCAGACTCTGTAAGGTGCGTCGTAGATCTGTGATCTGTGTCTTGGTTGTTTGTATGGTCTCTGTGCTGATGGACACTTCTTTGTGCAACACTGTTGTCTAAAAGAAACAGAAACGCACACAATATGAACTCAAGTAGTGTATATCATCAGCTAAACTGTATTTTTATTTGACTTCAGAGTCACAAGTACTGGAATAGTTTGTTTATTATTCAGTGAATTCAGGGCTTTTGATAGCAGATCAAGTCTTACCTTGTCTTTAAACCAGTCTTCCTGTTCCCTGCGGTGTTTCTGTATGATGTTCTCGTAATGAGCACGAATCTCATCCAGAACTCTGTTCAGGTCTTGCTGAGGAGCAGCATCCACCTCTACATTCACTGTGCCTGTCAGCTGTGACCTCAGCGCAGCTAAGTCCTGTAAACCCACAAGGCTTCAGCATTAGGTCTCTGACTAGCTTCATAAGTCCAAAAAACAGTACATTCAAGTTACTACAAACCTCCTGGTGGTTCTTCTTCATAAACGCCAGCTCATCCTGCAGATTCTCGATCTGCATCTCCAGGTCGGTCTTCGTCAGGGTTGTCTTGTCCACCAAGAAGCGCAGGTTAGCAACGTCGGCCTCCACAGTCTGACGTATTACCAATTCGTGCTCATACCTGATTGGTGGAGAAGCAGGATAAGGAATAAACCCACCAATCATGTATGAAACTTACTTTAACTTACTTTATTCTGAAGTCATCGACGGCCAGTTTAGAGTTGTCGAACTGCAGGAGGATGCTGGCATTGTTGATGGTAGCGTTTTTTATCTGTAAAGAAAATATGCAGTTTTTAAAGCATGAATTCATTACAGTATGCATTGTTACATGCCAAATGTGTCGGACATTGGAATCTTTTATATGATAACGCAGAATGCATTGTGTTGCAAAAATTCTCTATTACCTGAGCTGGATTATTGCACAAAAAATTTGTGAAACGTGGCATATTCATTCAGGCATCACTGTACCTTGTCCTTCAGGTCATTGATGGTGTTCCAGTAGTGGCTGTAGTCTCTCTGTGCGATTGGCCCCTTCTTCTCGTAGTACTCACGGATCTGCCTCTCCAAAGTGGCATTGGCAGCCTCCAGCGAGCGCACCTTCTCCAGATAGGACGCCAGACGGTCGTTCAGGTTCTGCATGGTGGCCTTCTCATTCAGCCGGACCAAGTCACTGTCACCTCCAACCAAGAATCCAGCACCGTATCCTCCTCCGTGTCCTCCATCAAAACCGTATCCTCCACCATATCCTCCACCAACTCTATAGGAAGAGATGCGTGTGGTTCCTCCCAGACTACCTCCATAGACGCTGTAGGCTTTCTGTGGAGAGGCCATCGAACTACCCCGAGTCTTGGTGATAATGGACTTTGAGGTCACAGTCCTGGGAACTGAACTGGTTGACGAATGAAGATAGACCGACATGATGGATGGATGCAGAGATGAGAAGAATGCAGAGAGGGCAATACAGGAAACTGCTAGAGTTGTCCTGAAGAGGAGTGGTGCCTTCAAGCTCATCTTGGTCCTCTTATAGAGCTAAAGCTAGAGGGCAGGTCCTGCATTTTGTGGACGGGAGGGGCGAAGGAGCGTTTGTTTGGGTCAGACCCTTCTGTAACCTCCAGCTGAGGCTCAAGGACCAGAGTAGAGCCCTGCGCAGGACTGTTTTCTTAAACCTGCACCCATCCGCTCCTGCGAATGTGTGACCAGGTCCGCCCCATCCCGCAACCTGTGTGTCCACTCCCGCCCGCACCCACGGACTTTATCTCAGAGCTTGTGAAGAATGTACACAAATAGGTACTCAGACTAAATATTCGTTCAAGTTAACATCTAGAATAACAGATTTTAAACATGATTTCATTTTAATAATATGAAGTAACCAATGCTAAACACACACCAAAGCACCACACATGACCCCTATATATATATGTGTGTGTGTGTGTGTGTGTGTGTGTGTGTGTGTGTGTGTGTGTGTGTGTGTATCTAAATCCCTGGACCGGGGCCAGTGATTTAGAGTCTTTATTCTCTTGGCTAGGGGTGGGCGATATGATAAAAATAAAACAATTCTTTTTTTTTTTTTAGAAATGACATGATTTTATCACGATTCTTTGTCATGTTGATTTTTCGATTTTGCAAGCTGTTTGAGCATCACGTCCAAACTAATTTGCCTATTATAAAGCCTTTTAAAGTAACAAAATCTGAAAAAGTATGGCGGATATTTAGGTCAAAGTGCATAGGTTAAAAAAAACAATTATTTCAACTTTGTTATTAAAAAATTAATATACATATAATAAAATAATATATCTAATACATATTAATACATCCAGAAATTGATCCTCATACCATAATATCCCTATGAGGTTCTGACAATTCTTTGCTTAACATTCAATGTTGTGTCTTTTAATAGTAAAATAAACGTTTCTTTGAGTAAAGATCAGACTGAGATTAATTGTTATGAGTGCACGACTTTCTGTCACATTGCTATCATTGCTATGATGTTGTGGTAACCAGGTTGTTGCTCTGCAATTGCTAAGGTTTTCCAGTTGTTTGTGCGAGCAAGGGCCAGTGATAAATGGAGTGGTTTCATTTGTATGAGCAATAATGGGTGAAGAGGAACATGAAAGATTGGTTTGCAAAATTACCTCTTGTGCATGTTTTTAAGCTTTGTAATTTTGAAGTTTATGTTAAGATACACTGTTCATTCCCTTTCAAGGTGGTATGGGTGGTGACACATGTAAGGTTTTAAGTTTATTTCCCTCATAGCCTCTTTTCTAGTGATTACTGTAAATTAGTGTTTTCAAGTAATAGCACCACATTACAGTCTAAATATTATTTCAGGATGTAATATGAAATCCAAACTTCATATTGTTTTGCATTTTGACATAGACACCAGTCCCTTTTATAATATAGTGTTCAGATGAAGAAAAACTTCAAAGTAATTCACAAAAGCAGCTTTATTGTCAGAGACAGGTTTATCACGCACAAATAAGAGTATGATCTGTTTATCTTTCAGTTACACTTGTTCTCAGTATGCATTCAGAACCAAATGTACTGTCTGTGTGTTTTCTCATAAAGCAGTGTGATGTGCATTTAGCATTTAGAAGGTATGCTGTGTCTTGTGGATTGTTGTTGTTGTTGTTCCACCTTGGCTGATGGTGACAGTTCCACCTGAAGCAGACAGAGAGAGAGAGTCAGTAATGCAAAAACACTTTACAGCATTCACTGCAATACCTGCAACAGAAAATCCACTGCAGTATGCAAAGAAAGACTTTAATTACCTGGTATTTGAGTCCTGAATAAAGGGAAATAAAAGATGCATTAGTAAAATCATTCCAGATTAATGTCACATGAACCATGCACCACTGCTTTTGACAAACAATAACTCTGATAAATGAAAGAAACCGACTTACTTGATGTCCTGATTTTCCAGGAGGCTCCTGTAGGTGGCAATCTCCTGCTCCAGGCGGCTCTTGATGTCCAACAATAAGGCATAATCACGTCCCTGCTGCTCAATGCTAGCCCGCATATGACTAAGCTCAGCCTCCAGCGTGTCAATCTGGTTCTGGTAGCCTGCTAGCATAGCGCTGTACCTAGCCTCTGTGTCTGCCAGTGAGTTCTCCAGTGCCCCTTTCTGTGTGAGCAATGAGAACATGCAGAAATAGGTCACTATGTATGAAACATATTTATTTTTGTGAAAATCAAATGGATTGGATGAATGATGAGTGAATTGTCATTCTTTACAAAGAGTGAAAAAGTCCACAAATGGAGCCTTTAGATCTCAGGACGTCCAAAGTTATACATGGCTTTTTTCCATCTGTTTCTTGCACATGTTGCACATGCACATCTTTCTGTATACTTGGCTGACCTCTTAAGTAATGTTTTTTCTGACCTTCGGTTCAGATAATGTAATCTCCCGCTCTCCCCGCTAAACTTCCTGCTTCCACTTGTGTCTCACCATGCTGAGTTGAGACTGTAGCTCGATCTCCAGACTCTGTAAGGTGCGTCGTAGATCTGTGATCTGTGTCTTGGTTGTTTGTATGGTCTCTGTGCTGATGGACACTTCTTTGTGCAACACTGTCGTCTAAAAGAAACAGAAACGCACACAATATGAACTCAAGTATCATAAGATAAACTGTATTTTTATTTGACTTCAGAGTCACTAGTACTGGAATAGGTTGTTTATTATTCAGTGAATTCAGGGCTTTTTATAGCAGATCAAGTCTTACCTTGTCTTTAAACCAGTCTTCCTGTTCCCTGCGGTGTTTCTGTATGATGTTCTCGTAATGAGCACGAATCTCATCCAGAACTCTGTTCAGGTCTTGCTGAGGAGCAGCATCCACCTCTACGTTCACTGTGCCTGTCAGCTGTGACCTCAGCGCAGCTAAGTCCTGTAAACCCACAAGGCTTCAGCATTAGGTCTCTGACTAGCTTCATAAGTCCAAAAAAACACTACATGCAAGTTACTACAAACCTCCTGGTGGTTCTTCTTCATAAACGCCAGCTCATCCTGCAGATTCTCGATCTGCATCTCCAGGTCGGCCTTTGTCAGGGTCGTCTGGTCCAGCAAGCGGCGCAGGTTAGCGATGTCAGCCTCCACAGTCTGACGCATTACCAATTCGTGCTCATACCTGATTGGTGGAGAAGCAGGATAAGGAATAAACCCACCAATCATGTATGAAACTTACTTTAACTTACTTTATTCTGAAGTCATCGACAGCCAGTTTAGAGTTGTCGAACTGCAGGAGGATGCTGGCATTGTTGATGGTAGCGTTTTTAATCTGTAAAGAAAATATGCAGTTTTTAAAGCATGAATTCATTATAGAATTGCAGTGTGGCATGCCAAATGTGTCGGACATTGGAATCTTTTATATGATAACGCAGAATGCATTGGGTTGCAAACATTCTCTATTACCTGAACTGGATTATTGCACTAACAATTTATTAATCATGTGTCATATTCATTCAGGCATCACTGTACCTTGTCCTTCAGGTCATTGATGGTGTTCCAGTAGTGGCTGTAGTCTCTCTGTGCGATCGGCCCCTTCTTCTCATAGTACTCACGGATCTGCCTCTCCAAAGTGGCATTGGCAGCCTCCAGCGAGCGCACCTTCTCCAGATAGGACGCCAGACGGTCGTTCAGGTTCTGCATGGTGGCCTTCTCATTCAGCCGGACCAAATCACTGTCACCTCCAACCAAGAATCCAGCACCGTATCCTCCTCCGTGTCCTCCACCAAAACCGTATCCTCCACCATATCCTCCACCAACTCTGTAGGAAGAGATGCGTGTGGTTCCTCCCAGACTACCTCCATAGACGCTGTAGGCTTTCTGTGGAGAGGCCATCGAACTACCCCGAGTCTTGGTGATAATGGACTTTGAGGTCACAGTCCTGGGAACTGAACTGGTTGACGAATGAAGATAGACCGACATGATGGATGGATGCAGAGATGAGAAGAATGCAGAGAGGGCAATACAGGAAACTGCTAGAGTTGTCCTGAAGAGGAGTGGTGCCTTCAAGCTCATCTCGGTCCTCTTATAGAGCTAAAGCTAGAGGGCGGGACCTGAATTTTGTGGACGGGAGGGGCGAAGGACCGTTTGTTTGGGTCAGACCCTTCTGCAACCCTCAGCTGAGACTCATGGACCAGAGTTCAGTTTCCACCCTGAAACTGCAAAGAAATGTCTCTGTGTCTTTATAAATGATTGCAATGTCCTCACCCTTGAGAATTCAATGAAGGGAGTGCAACAAGATTGCGGACACTTTGAGACAAACACACACACACATACATGTGTTTATATGTGTGGCAGTTTTCCCTTTCTTTGTCAGTCTCTTTGAAATTGAACAAAGACACTAAACAAGTATTGTTAGGATACAGAATAGTTTTAACATCATTTATGTTTGATCAATCCCTAAGGGAACATAAACCTTGTTCACAACCAAACATCAGAGAGTTCAAATGTTTTTTCTCAGTGTGCAGATATTAGAAGGAAAGTCTTAATTTAAAACCATGAGAACACTTGCACGTGTTTTCTTTGCACATAAAGTGCTTCACTAACCAGTAAGTCCATTATATAGAAAAAATCTTTAAGAAATCTATTTTAAAACATGTCCCAAGTTAATTCCACTTGTTTGTTTTAATTAAAATATATATATATTGTAATGAGTGCACGACTTTCTGTCACATTGCTATGATGTTGTGGTAACCAGGTTGTTGCTCTGCAATTGCTAAGGTTTTCCAGTTGTTTGTGCGAGCAAGAACCAGTGATAAATGAAGTGGTTTCAAAGGTATGAGCAATAATGGGTGAGGAGGAACATGAAAGATTAGTTTGCAAAATTACCTCTTGTGCATGTTTTGAAGCTTTGTAATTTTGACGTTTATGTTAAGCTACGCTGTTCAATCCCTTTCAAGGTGGTATGGGTGGTGACACATGTAAGGTTTTAAGTGTGTAAGCATGTGTTTTTGTGTCTGTTGTTGCCTGCAGAGGATTTGCCTTGATTGTGGGCTCCCTGGGGGGGATGTGACATCATCTGACTATTGCACCACCACCCAGTTAACAGGTCACATCTGGAACTTTGCATGCTTACTTCACTGATCAACAATGGAGACAGAGGAGGGGTGGCTGGGTGGGTGGGGGTTATAATTTATTTTCTCAAGAACAGATATTATGAAACTTTGTTCCTGTGAATTGCATGTATGTGAGTTATTATCATAAATTAAACCCTAAGTTGCTTACCAGAACACAGGGAAACTTTAATTAAATGAAAAATCGATTGGCACTGAAATAATTGTATTATTTCAGCATGACTGCAGAGTGATAAAAGAGACAACCCAGCAGTATGAAATCCGTTTTCTGGGGCATTTTTTCAATTTGGGGGGCATTATATGAAAATATTTGACCATTAAGAATCAAGTACTGCAGATATCTGTGTAAAATAGTTTTTAGAGATTTTAGCACTAGCATGCATCAGCATGACTTCAGGTCTGCTTGATCAGCTCTTTTTCGTGCTCAAGTCTGCCTCTGTTGAAGGCATTAGTCTGGGTGACTCTCATACGTGACTCACTGTATAAACAGAGCTCCACCTCACCTCTCTCTCTCTCTAAGCTGTCTTCAAAGAGCTCATGGGAGAGTTGCTAACTATTATTACTCATGAAAATGAATGAAATTGGCTGTTCTGTCTGTTCTGGTTGTTCTGTCCAGGCGAGCACCAGGTAATAGCCTGCTGTCACTGCAGGCAATTATTATCACATATTTAATCTATTCTAATTCTAATTTTGGTTAAGCTATTATTGTTTCATTTACCTGTAATAGTTTACAACATAGTTAAAGTCTAGATAAGTGCTAATTAGAGTCTAGAGTACAGTCTTACTAATTCTGGTCAAAAAATTTAAATGCACTTTGATGTCACCCACTTCAGATCAAATAACTACATATCTATGGGATTTAAAATTATATATTAATATTTTAATAAAAATAAAAAAATAAAATAGATAAAAAAAGTCAATGGAACACAGGTTTACGAACCAAACCTGAAAACTATATATATATAATTTCTGTAAAGAAAATTAGCTTTTCTGCATAGTGGATCACTAATGTTAATTCAGGCATTAAAATGGATTTTTCTCAATGTCACTATATTCTAGACTCTTTTATTCTAGCTAGTCTAGTTCAATATAGGTTGAGCTATGATTGATAGTTTACATCATAGTGATATAATCCAGATTAGTGCCAAATAGAGCAGACAGATGTCAGGT
The DNA here is from genome assembly GCF_003368295.1 of Carassius auratus. Lineage (NCBI taxonomy): Eukaryota > Metazoa > Chordata > Actinopteri > Cypriniformes > Cyprinidae > Carassius > Carassius auratus. The sequence continues at coordinate 1,115,516 of NC_039253.1, forward strand.
GGAGTATTGTCTCACTGACTAATCGTCTGTATGTGTGTGTGCACAGAAGACATGATTTAAAGCTATCTGAAACCATGTGCATGCAAAAATATGTCACTGTCCTTAGAAATAGAAGTCTCTATAATTACAATAGCACCTCTGATTAGCTGTTGTGTTTAAAAAAATAACAATCACATTGCTTAAAAACATGTACATTAGAAATCTCTAAAGCTCTGTACACATTGGGTCATTTTCCAAACCTATCTCTAGTGATCTCAGTATGATAGTATACAACTTGTAGTATGAACTTGCTTTAGTCAGAGGCTGCTTTTATGACATCATGCATATGCAACACCCCCCCCCCCCCCCACACACACACACACAAATGGATTGCTCATACAAAGTCTTGTCTCCCAAAACTGAACACACCTGATTCAAATAATCACCATTAGTATAGTTCTCCATGACCTGAAACGTGTCAAATAAATGACAAATAAAATACACTTTGCTGGCATTTAGGACCAAGAAACAGCACAGTTTCACACTAACAAATTTTTTTTTAGATGTTTTAATAAATAGTATGTTAATATAAACATTTTTAAGTGGTATAAAATTTCAATAAAATGATGTGTTGAAAGTGGCGATGTTTAAGTTGTTTGTTTAATTACGTCTTTATTATTTGTCCATTGTTAACTGCTGACAGAAAATTGATCACTCTTAACATGACTTAATTTGATAAAACTTCCATAGATTTTTTTTAAACTGCTGAGTCAACTTCTTTTTGAGAAGGCACTCCCTCGCCTCTTTGGAAAAAATGCGCCAGTTTAATTGGTAGGTAAGTTTTAGACAGGCAAGCCTTAAATCCATTTTAATAATAGTTTTATATCCACAGCAGATTACAGCATATATAGTTTGTGTATTATTTTATTCTGGCATCCCATGAGAACATCCTTATTGTTATGTTTGATCAAACTCTGATTCATTTCTGTGTTATGCTTGAAGCTGGACATTTTTTGGACATCCTGCTATTTGAAATGCATTTCCCCTGAATTGGTGCTTAAATCTATTTATTATTATTTTGTCTATTTCCTATTTCAGTGTAAGTGATGGAGAGAAAACAGGAGAAATTCAAACACAGTCAAGTACTTGCCTCTGTTGTTATAATTCTTTTAGTAAAGAACAAAGATACAAAAGATTTTCCTTGAAAGAAAAAGTGAATTTCTGAAGATTTTTTTCCACAAATATTTTTGCTGATATATTTCATGTTGCTGATTTTACAGAATGAAAATAGTTTGAATGGCAGAGAATTCAAATAACGTAAGAGTAAATTGATCCATTCTTGCTAATACATAAATTAGTGTGCATTTCTTTTTGATCCAGATATACTTGAAATGACATAATAACACAACTGACACAATATGGAGATGCAAAAAGTCACATAAAACTACTTGTACTTCCAATCTCATAAGTAATGTGATATCTGTACTGCTCTTGAAATAGTTGAGGTGACTCAACTCACCCACTGGCTTTTCAACAGTGTAAAATGTTCTCCCTCAGTAAACATGATCTCACTGTGTAACAACCCACAGTGCCTGTGTTAGCATCACCTGAATGAATAAGAGTCGTGTAGTGAATGTTAACACCCATGAGACCGCGGCTTGAACTTGTCCATGAAATCATCTCCCATTCATGCACTAAAGCCATGACAACAAGGTCAACATTTGCTAGTGGATGTTTTGCTAAGTGTGTAACTGCTGATATCCTCTCTGATTCTGTCCTTGTATGCAACAGTAACCCTATTACTGTTATGTTCAAGACATGTAAGATTCCTAGCTTTGCCGGTTTCTATCATAAGTCATATTGCATCAGAGATACCTGGCATGCAGACAGATACTATGTACTGTTCTCACCGTGTCAGACGTCTGATGACTCCTGTGACCGTGTTATCACCTGTTGTGAAGGTGTGACTGCTGATGGGAGAGTAATTTGAAGAGACAAAAGAAAGTCTGTCTTCTCTGGCTGGCATCTCTCACTGTAATGTATTCAACTGTAGCGAGCACGTGCTGCGTGTACACCTGCAGGCTTTTCTTGAGAGATTCTTGGCTGACAAACTAGGATGACCCTTGGGGGAACAGACGGTTCTATTATAGAGTCTCTCTAATTTGTCTGCCTTTACTGTGGTTGATTTATGGCTTTTTCTTTAAGAAATTAACTCCATGCTAAATAGAATTTACTGTTATGTCACAAAGAAGACTTAAGGAACTCATGGAGTTGTATGGAGAAGCATGGAGATGTATATATGTTATATATATATATATATATATATATATATATATATATATATATATATATATATGTTCGTCTGTTCTTATGCTTATAAACGTGCAATATCCTTATATTTATTTGTTAACCCTCCATCCTAGAACATTCCTGCATCTCACTCAATCCTATTCCATTATCATTTATAGCACAATTGTTTATACACTTATTTATTTGCCAATTTGTAAATCTCTCCTTTTTTTTTTTCTGTGTGTTGTTGTCTCTGTGTACTGGAAGCTTATGTCACTAAAACAAATTCCTTGTATGCGTAAGCATACTTGGCAATAAAGCTCTTTCTGATTCTGATTCTGATTATATATATATATATGATGTAGTAAACACACATTTATTTTCCTCTACCAACATGAATTATCTCCAAAAGAAGTCAAAACGTGCTTCTACTTTTGACTACTGTTCAAAAGTTTTGGGTTTTTATGTTTTCGACAAAATAAATAAATAAATATACTATAAAATAAATACAATACAATATACATATATAATATGCATAATAATATAAAATGCACAAATATTAGAATTAAAATGTAAATTATTCGTGCAAAGCTCTATTTTCAGCATCATTACTCCAGTCTACAGTGTAAGATAATCTCTTAGAAATCATACTGAAAAAATATCTTCTATTATCAGTGTTGAAATAATTTGTACTGCTTAATTCTTTTGATTAAAAAAAACTCAATAATATTATAATGACTTGATTGAATGCGTCCCTGTTGTATAAAAGTATTTATTTATGTTCCCAAACATTTGTAGTAAAATGTTTATAGGTTATACAGTCCTATAGTGAATATCTTACAATTCACATCCTCCACCCCCGTCAGTATCGACAGGTTCCTGTTGCACGCTAATTTACTATATATGCTACAGGTAAAATGCATAACTAGTTGTACTTTAATTAGGGCTCTTCCTATTTTAATTGTGTGTAAAGCCATGCAGCTGCTCCATTATAAAGGAAATAGTAACCCTTAGGGTGTATGTCTCTCTATATACAATAGCACAATAAATTATATTCAAGATAAACCAGCTTAATTGCCTTTACCAGAATATTAAGCATAAACTGGTAGCTGTGTTTTGGGTTAGGTTACACTTTTTTGCAACAACATTTGAACTAACTGTCATTAGACTGTTAGGATTTGGGTTGGTAATATAAGTTGTCATGTCTACTAATACTCTAATGACTTTAAGCTGACTTGTAGTTACTAATTTAGTAGAATGTCTAAAGTGAACTATTAACATAAAGTGTTACCAAAATGGCAGGAAAATCTATTATTTTTGCCTTGATTTACAGTTTGGATAAGTTGAAGAAAGCTTATATAGAAAGGAGCCAGTTTCCATATTTGAGTTGACAGATTTATGAAAAAAAAAAAAATATATGTTGGGCATATTTTAGAACATGTGTTGTTTTAATTTGTCAAAATCGGTAATTGTATGGTAATCTGATTGTGTATTATATTCCAGCCTTAACTTGTTTGATAACTCGCAATATTTAAACAACCAACTTGACCATCTGAAGATGAAACCAGTTCATTGTTTGTTAATGTTAATATTAAAGTAATATATATACCAGTTTGAACAGACCCATGTTGCTTCACATGTTCCAGTTCACTACAGCTAGTAAAGGCATAACTGCAATAAATACCATCTGAACCCCAAAAGTCTCTCTCTTCATTGATGGCCATGTATTTTCCAGCATTGACATGCTCCATCAGGTCAGTGCTTTGATTTAACTAACTTAAAAGGACACAAAATGAATGACTGTCACATAGCATCACCTGGTGGCTAAACACCTGTACTGTGGCATAAGGCACCCATTACTGGACAGCTACTGCCATGAACTCATTCTTATATGTTATTTTACACCATATTCTGTGTCAAGCACCTCCTTCTGTCCTCAGCTTTTCAGTGCCTTTCATTTATTTGTTTCTCATCATGCATGTCTGAGCAGTTGTTTGACTGAAGTGTACTGAGGAAGCGTTTTTGTTAATATAAGGTTGTTGTTGTTTTTTTTTTTTTTTTTTTTTTTTTTTTTTTTTACCAAAAACACACCATCCACCTTAAATCTAATAATGGATCACTGAGACACCTGTTCACACTGGTCTGTGATCAATGAGCTGCGTCTGTTCACATGAAACTATGTGTCAGGATTACCTCTCCTTAAACCTATTTAAAGGAATAGTTCAGTTAAAATCATTTACATCAGTCATCATTTACACAAACCCATATGACTTAATGCATCAAGTACACCAAACTCTAGAAGATGCACAGTGCATATTCATATAATACAAGCTCTTACCAGATATAAAATGAAAGTATTAAAAAAAAAATTGTTGTTCTTATCTTTTTATGCTGTCATAGGAATGTACCTGAGCCCTCATAAAGATACGTCAAGATGAGAAGATAATATGCTTAAGAATGCTGCTTTACCAGATGTAGAGCCCTACATATGTAAATCATTTTTTAGAGAATGGAAAAAGTTCTGAATGGTACTAGGTGATACTGATTCAACATTTCAAGATTTTTATTTTTATTTAATGATGTGATACTAAGTGATCTGAAGGATAAAATAAATGGTCTGACAGATGCACTTATTCATTTTTAAATTGTGATTTATAAATGTATGACTGTCACATTATGTTTTTGGATTGAAAATTAGTATTAAATTAGAGTTGTCTTATAAATAAATAACAGAATAGATAATGATGGATACTTTGTGACTTTTGTGAACAATACATTAGTAAAGAAGGAGATTATAGTGATCCGTTGAGCTCAGTTACAGTACATGAGAAAATAATATTTAAGTTGTTATCAGTCTGAACATCAAGAACTTCTGGTATGAAACCACACATTCGACACACCCTCCTCATTAAAAAAAAAAAAATACATGCGTGCATACCTTTGAACCTACTAGTGATGATGCACACAATCAGGTGTTCAGGTATTTCACATTTGTAATTGAGAAATGGTTTTTACCCGGGGTTTTGCTCCAGAGCAGTGTTATCAGTGCTTTGGCTTATTACTGTAACTCTGTATTGCAGTGTCAGACTAGTACAGTGTGAAACAATGTGGTGATAAAATGTTGGGACTAGATGCTTATTAACTGATAACCGGTCGGTGTGGCTCATATTCTCTTGCTTTGGAAAGTCACGAGACAATGCCTCAGCGGTCGAGTAGAAATTGTCAAATAGTGATGGAAAACATGTGAATTGGAGTATAGAAGGGGTTAATTTAATCTTACCTTTTTCAACCTTTATCTTCAGCGTGGAAGTAAGCCTATGGACAATACTTCCGGTTCATTCATTTTTTTTTACATTTATGCTTTTAGCAGACGCTTTTATCCAAAGCGACTTACAGTGCATTCAGGCTATCAGTTTTTACCTATCAGGTGTTCCCGGGGAATCAAACCCCCAACCTTGCGCTTAATAACGCAATGCTCTACCCATTGAGCTACAGGAACACATTAGCCACTATACAAAAATAACAAGGAGGATGAAATTGTGCAATAAAAAGTTAAACTATTTGCACTGCAACCAGTGTGTTCATAATTAAGATAATACATTAAATAATATGGTAAGGCAAACTAGTTTTCAATATCAAGCAGCAAAACAAGCTGTTTGTACAGCTAAAAATAACTGGACAAGGATGAGACGAAAACTAGACCCATATAATTCACAATTGCTGCTATTACAGAAAGAAAAAGGTGGATATTTCAGCATGTGCTAGTGCTGTTATAAACATGTTACGTACTTGATTCGTCCAATGACACTGACACAGCTAATATGCAAATAAGAATGTTAACCAGGGTTTAGCAGTGCACAGTGTGAAACCTCAGTGTATGAATATCCAGAATTAACTGTTAACCCTAAAATTTGTCTCTCAAAACATTTCTGTTTCCCTTCCAGTTCTACAATCTTCCGTTTTTTAGCAGTCATTCTCTGATACTGTAGGCCATGATAGAGATCTATTGTGATGACATTCAACAAGACCTTTGACCATGTGTAACACCTGGGTGTGTTCATTAAAAAAGAACATTTACTTCTCAGATTAAGGGAAATGTTGTGATAAAAATTCTTGATAATTCAGTGCAAGACAAGAAATGTCACATTCTGACATAACTGAACGGCATAAAAAATGTTGACCTTTCAGGTGCTAGAGAACAAGGGTTCATACCCACCTGTTCACAGGAAAACTAAACATCCCCTCCCACATCCTAGACAGCTATTTAAAAGATTTTTTGAAACTGACAAAATCACAGCCAAGCATTTGCTTCTGTGTCTTGTTTCCCACTTCCACGCTTGAGACTTTAACCAGGACGGCACTATGTCTTACCCTTATTCCAGAACCCCAAGTGTTTATGGAGGAGCCGGTGGTCGAGGAACCCGGATCTCTGCATCACCTTCTTCACCAAGGGGCTTCAACCTAGCTGATGGTTTAGACCCGTCCACTGATGAGAAGGGCACCATGCAGAATCTGAATAACCGCCTGGCGTCCTACCTAGAGAAAGTGCGTTCACTGGAGAAGGCCAACGCTGAGCTGGAGCAGAAGATCAGAGAGCGGTGTGAAAATCGCCCTGATGTCACATTCGACCACACCATCTTCCTGGACCCCATCAAGGACCTGAAGAACAAAGTAAGTTCAGAATCGTAAGGAGTAAGGAGTTATGGGTTTCGGAGGAAGAGTATGACCTGACATGCTATTTGATGCATGATATGCAGTCATGACATTAGTAAACTGTGAAACTAAAAACATAGTTTGATTTATTGTCAATAATTAAAATAAATCTAAACTAAATTATAAATTCAATTGTAACTTAAAAAAAAACATTAGTGTCACTTTGCCTCGTCAACAAATTAAAATATAAGTTTAAACACTAACACCAAATCTAAATGGAAATTTAAAAAACTAATAAAACAATGACAGAAGCACATGACAACATTAAACTGAAAATATAACAAATCCAAATATTAATACTACAATATTTTATATCTGAAACTGACAACAGAACACTAATTGGCTCGTGGCATTTGTATTTGTTTGGCTCTGTATATATAATTATATATATTCACTGACTGATTAGTCTGCGATGGCTCTTGACAAATATATGTAAAGAAACAGACTGAACAGGTTTGCTCTCAGACTTGGCTTTTGTTCCAGATTCTGTGTCTGTACTAAATTCCACACCAACAGCCACCTCTAAAAATAAAATGACTCCAGGTGCCAGGATGTTTATTGTGCAATAGACTAATCCACTTTTTTTCTTCTCATATGGAATTCAGTGTTCTGAGGGCGTATATTTTGTAACCTTCTAAAACAATCATCATTGACAACCACTGTTTGTGTATTACCATCTTAATGCATAATACAACTAACTTTCTTTTTTGCATTGGCAGATTCAGTTAGCTTCCCAGGAAAATGCCACATTAATCCTGGCTGCGGATAATGCCAAACTGGCAGCTGATGACTTTAAGCTAAAGTGAGAAACTGAATATTTATGTCTTACAGTTGTTCTAATTGGTAATTAAAGGTAATTAATCCTGTGAACCATCACCGCAGGTATGAGAATGAGCTGGCCATGCGTCGGGCCATTGAAGCCGACACCGCCAATCTGAGGAAACTTCTGGATGAGTTTATCTTGAGACGGTCGGATCTGGAGATAGAGACTGAGGCTCTGAACGAAGAGCTCATCATACTGAAGAGAAACCACGAGGAGGTACGATATATGACACATATTTCCCATCCTTGTCTTTCTGAACAGTCTTCGGTGTGGTTATATGCCCATTCTGTCTCATTAAAAAATAAGTGAGTTAAAAATAAACAGAATTCAGCTCATTGTTGTTTAGTGCCACAGTGTATTATTATATATTCTTTAAGAGCCAATTCTAGCATGTAAACACCAGTAATATTGCCATGACAGGACTTGTATTTAGGGCACTGCCCATGCGACTGGTCATTCAGATATTCCACCCACAGACTGATTCCTGTTTTACACAAAGCTGTTATATAAGCACAAATTACCTGGAAACATTTACACCCTACTGTATACAGTAAATATCCCCATGGTGATGTGGTATGGTGATGCGATTCCTGCGAAGACTCAGAGCTGTTCAAATAAACCATTTATAACTAACACTTTAGATTAGGAACACTATTAACTTTTAACTAGTTGGTTATGCATATTACTAGCAGTATATTGGTGGTTTTGAATACTTACAAAGCACATATTACTGGCTTATTCTACCTAAACAGTACCTAAATAAAACCACTACAACAACTGCTGTAGCTCAGTTACTATCAAAGCAGCAAACAATGAGTTTATTGAGGGAAACTCTAAGTAAACAGGAAGTGAATATGTGTTCACTAATCTAAAGTTTTATTTAGACACGTTTGGCTCGATATTCACCTCATTTGCGTCTTCCTGTGCAAATTGAAAAATGTAAATTTTTCTTGAGCAGAAAATTTTCATGACGCGTTGTTGCGCAAGCCAATCAGCAAAGAACTTAATGGCTTGTCTTTGTATCAGAAAACTGATGTTATTTTATTTGTATTTTTTTATTCACGCGAGTGACGCCAAAAAAAACATCCCGCGAGTAGGCCTAATCTAGAGCGATGCAAATATGTAGACTTAGACTATACCTTTGCGTACTGCTAGGTGATTAGACTCCTAGCTTAGCATATATATAAAAGTTACAGTACTTCACCAACAATAATTACTGCGACTGATAAAACTAGACTGATTAACATTGCAATTTGCGATACATATATGATATAATATCTAGAAGTTATTGCAATAAGCCAATGCATTTTTGGCCTGCTACCTCTTTGCTATCCACTGAGGATTCATCAAGGGGATACAATATTGCTTATTATCAACTATTATTGAAAACGAATGCTGTTTCTTTGTCACTGCAAATCGCTGTAAATGTAAACATCCAGTTTTCGGGAGTCTGTCCCTAGAAGTCCATTGTGCGGTTTCGTGCCGACATTGTGAAGAAAAATAAGGATTCTGTTTGTTTATGCTTTCTAAAATGCCTATTTAATTCAAAATTAGACGAGGATCTTTTCTCAGTGTGAGAATCCACCACTCCTCACATTCCAGTCTTTCCACAAACAGACGGGCACACACCCTCGTGCAAACTGAACACAGCACAGCTCTCAAAAACCTGTAACTCATATCCAGATATAAAACTACCTTATATTTCACAGTGATACACAAACTTGTAGATTCAGTTGCATACCATGAGTATATTAAAACACTGATATAAAAGAAGAAGAATGTATACAGTCAAATATGTTATAGACAAATTTTATAGGATTTTCTAGGATTTCGTGTTCACCAGTGCTGCTTTTTGTCCAAAATACAGTAGAAACAGAAATATTGTATTAGTGTCTGCATTTGAATATATTTTAAACAATTTCCATGTGATTGCAAACCAAATTTTTCAGACATAGGCCTAATTTATTGCATTTGAAAATGGTTGCACTGCTTAAAATGTAAATGTTTTTCAGGACTCTTTGATATACAGCAAGTTTGAAAACATTTATTTAAAATATAATTTAGTCTTTACTGCATTCTTAGTAAATGTAATGAGTGCTTGCTGAAAAAGTATCACAAAATCATAGTGAAAATAAATTTTGAACAGTATGTTTTCTAAACTGAATGAAAGGAAAATTAAAGTCTTTTATTTAAATGTGGAAAATGATTCTGGTTCT